>NC_062232.1:83640403-83657903 GCF_902686445.1 Sciurus carolinensis
CTTGCAAGCACAAGGCCCTGGGTTCGATCCCCAGCACCACAAAAAAAAAAAAAAAAAAAAAAAAAAGATATCCTCTGCTTGAAACCGGAGTTACAGAGCAACAAGGAACGCAGCCTCCCTCTAGTCTGCCATCTTGGATCCTCCTGTGTGTTGATTTTATATCCTGATACTTTGCTGAATTCGCTTATGAGTTCTAGAAGTTTTCTGGTGGAATTATTTGGATCTTCTAAATATAGAATCATGTCATTGGCCAATAGTAATAGTTTGAGTTCTTATTTTCCTATTCTTATCCCTCGAATTTCTTTGGTCTGTCTAATTGCTCTGGCTAGAGTTTCAAGGATGATGTTGAATAGAAGTGATGAAAGAGGGCATCCCTGCCTTGCTCCAGTTTTTAGGGGGAATTCTTTCAGTTTTTCTCCATTTAGAATGATGTTGCCATGGGCTTAGCATAGTCTTTACAATGTTGAGGTATGTTCCTCCTATTCCTATTTTTTCTAGTGTTTTAAGCATGAAGGGGTGCTATATTTTATCAAATTCTTTTTCTGCATCTGTTGAAATAATCACAAGATTCTTAACTTTAAGTCTGTTGATGTGGTGAATTACATTTCTTGATTTCCAGATTTTGTACCAACCTGGCATCCCTAGGATGAAGCCCACTTGATCAAGGTGCACTGTCTTTTCAATATGTATTTGTATGCAATTTGCTAAAATTTTAAGAAATTTTGCATCAATGTTCATTAGGGATATTGGTCTGAAGTTTTCTTTCCTGATGTGTCTTTGTCTGCTTTTGGTATCAGTGTGATACTAGCTTCATATAATGAGTTTGGAAGGGTTCCCTCCTTTCTATATCATGGAATACTTTGAGGAGTATAGGAATTACTTCTTTGAAGGTCGAGTAGAACTTACCTGAGAATCCATCTGGTCCTGGGCTCTTCTTGGTTGGTAGACTTTTGATGACTTCTTCTATTTCATTGCTTGGAATTGATCTGTTTAAATTGTTTATGTCCTTCAGATTCAGTTTGACTAGATCATATGTCTCTAGAAATCTGTCGATGTCTTTGAGATTTTCTATTTTGTTGGACTATAGATTTTCAAAATAGCTTCTAATTATGCATGGTATTTCAATAGTGTCTGTTGTGATATTTACTTTTTCATCACAAAATTTAGTAATTTGAGTTTTCACTCTCCTTTACATTAGTGTGACTAAGAATTTATCAATTTTGTTTATTTTTTCAAAGAACCAACTTTTTGTTTTGTCCACTTTATGAATTGTTTCTTTTGTTTAAATTTCATCGACTTCAGTTCTGATTTTAATTATTTCCTGTCTTCTACTACTTTTGGTGTTAATCTATTCTTCTTTTTCTAGGGTTTTGAGTTGTAATGTTAGGTCATTTATTTATTTATTTTTATTCTTTACTGAATGTGCTCCATGCAATGAATTTTCCTCTTAGTACTGCTTTCATATTGTTCTCATTTGCCTCTATGACATATTTTTATCTCCTTCCTGATGTCTTCTGCTATCCATTCATCATTCAATAGCATATTATTTTGTCTCCAAGTGTTGGAGTAGTTTCTGTTTTTAATTTTATCATTGATTTCTAATTTCATTCCATTGTGATTTGATAGAATACAAGGTAGTATCTCTATCTTTTTGTATTTGCTAAGTGTGGCTTTGTGGCATAACATATGGCCTATTTTAGAGAAGGATTTATGTGCTGCTGAGAAGAAAGTATATTCACTTATTGATAGATGCAATATTCTATGCATCGGTTAAATCTAAATTATTGATTATGTTATTGAGTTTTATGGTTTCTTTGTTCAGTTGTTGTCTGTAAGATCTATCCAGTGGTGAGAGAGGTATGTTAAAGTCACCCCCAGTATTATTGTGTTGTGGTCCTGAAATTGAGAAGGGTTTGTTTGACGTACATAGATGCTCCATTGTTTGGGGCATAAATATTTACAATTGTTATGTCTTGTTGATTTATGGATCCCTTAAGCAGTATGAAATGTCCTTCCTTATCCCTTCTGACTAATTTTGACTTTAAATCCACTTTTCCTGATATGAGGATGGAAACCCTTTCTTTCTTACTGAGTCCATGTGTGTGGTATGTTTTTTCCCATCATTTCACCTTCAGTCTTTGGATGTCTTTTCTTATGAGCTGAGTCTCTTGAAAGCAGCATATTGTTGGTTCTTTTTTAAAAATCCAATATGCAGGTCTTGCTGTCACTCCCTGTGTCTCTTGTCCCTTCATTCCTTCTCTCTTAGGTTCGCCGTCCTGCGTTGATGTCCCGCAGGCCGGGACAGTTGGCACCCAACGTGGTTGATTGGAACCTTTGTCTGAGAAGCGAACGCCGCCCTCCGGGGAAGCCTTGGCCAAGCGGGATTCGGGATCACCTCGGTAAACGCGACCGGGAGTCAGATCCAGGAGGAGAGTGAGGCCGGCGCAAGGTGAGTGACACACCATGGGACAAGCAGTTTTGTCACATGATTTGTTTCTGACGGGTCTCAAGGAGGCCCTCAAGACTCGGGGAGCGCATGTTAAGAAAAAGGATTTAAGATCATTCTTTTCATACATAGAGGATTTGTGTCCTTGGTTTCCCCTCGAGGGGTCAACTGATGGTAAAAGGTGGCTCAGAGTAGGAGACTGCCTCAAAGATTATTATGAGACTTGGTCCTCAAAAGGTACCCATCACTGCCTTTTCTTATTGGAATTTAATTAATGAGATTCTTAAAAGTTCACCCTTTGACAGTGGTACTTTAAGACTTGTAAAAATTGGGGAGCAGGCAATGCAATCCACCTCTCACCCCCCCTCGGCATGCCCTTCGGTTAGTATTCAAATGCCCCCTACTCAGCCTTCTCAGGACCCTGGGACCCTCCCAGACCCTGGGAACCTCCCAGACCCCACCTTACCAAAGGAGTCCCCTAAAAATCCTCCTAAGATTTATCCGGTTTTAAATCCCCATGATGAGTTGACCCCAGAGGATGAGGCTACCCTGGAGGAGGCAGCAGCTCCATACCATTCTCCAGACCTGCCACCTCTTAAAAATCCACCTCCCTCTTATATATCCCCTGCCTTTTGTGTTCCGGCCCTTCAGGGACCTACTGCTCCCCCAGACATTTTTTCCCCACCTCCCTTGCCTAATCTAACCCCTTTACGCGAGTCTCTTCAACATAGGTGGGAACAAATTCAACTTTTAAAAGAACTAAAAGCCCTCGATGCCGAACTTCGCTCACTGGCCTTGGGCACGGAGTTAACACAAACTGGCCCAAAACCCCTTAATACTCGTAAGGTGAAGCCACGTGGTCAGCCTGTTCTTGCCTTTCCAGTCACTCGCAGTCAAGCAGATCAGCCCGCCCAAACTGAGGCAGAGAATTTAAAAGGAAGTCAGGAAGAGGAATCAGGGGAGGAACAAGAGGTAGAACCAGAGAGAGAACAAGAGGAGGACCAGGAATCAGGGGATGAGGAGGAGCCCACCTCTGGACAGAGTGGAGCCCTTGGTTCTTATAAAAGGCTGAGCCTCCGCTTTCTTGAAAGACTTAAAAAGGCTTGTACACAGTATGGCCCCACTGCACCTTATACACTGGCCTTGCTAGAGAACCATAGTACACAATGGCTCACCCCTAATGATTGGAAATTTTTGGCCCGAGCTACCCTCAGTGCGGGTGACTTCCTGTTGTGGAACGCAGACTTTAGGGAATACTGTCGGGAAACTGCTCAAAAAAATTCAACCAAGGCTTCCTCTAAATCCTGGACCTATGTTAAACTAGTGGGTAATGCGCCACTTGATACTAACCCTAAACAGGTGCACTTCCCTACTGGGCTCCTAGCACAGGTTCAAACTGCTGGTTTGCACGCTTGGAGACGGCTCCCTCAAAGGGCTCGGCCACCACCTCCCAGCAAAAATTCGTCAGGGTCCTGACGAGCCTTACAGTGACTTTGTTGCCCGGCTCACTCTAGCTGCGGAGCGCTTACTTGGACCAAGTGAAAGCGAGAGCTCCTTTGTAAAATATCTTGCCTTTGAAAATGCCAACCCGATATGTCAAGATGTTCTTCGGCCCCACAAAGATAAAGGGGACCTTTCTGACTTCATTAGGCTGTGTGCCGGGGTAGGAACGGCCCATGCCATGGGTCTCGCCATTGGCGCCGCCTTCACCAAGGCCCTTCACAACCCTGGCCCACGTACTTGCTTTACTTGCAAACAACCTGGCCATTTTGCGCGAGAGTGCCCAACAGGGAGACTGGGTCAAGGACCCATATCTCCTCAAACAGGGGCTAAACCACCTCCGCTCACCCTTTGCCCTAAATGTGGTAAAGGTCGCCACTGGGCCAAGGAGTGTAGATCCAAGACCAATGCCCTTGGACAGCCTATTCCCTCTAACTTCTCGGGAAACTCCTCTCGGGGCCAGCCCCTGGCCCTGACCGCTCCCAGAACAAACCCAGGGGCAATAAGGTTTGTTCCCTCTCAGACTCCCAACCCAATCCAGGCCCCCTGTCCTTCTCCACAATCACCTCCCTCCAACGCGCTACCCCAGGCAGCGCAGGATTGGACCTCTGTGCCTCCACCGATACAATATTAGACTCTATGCAAGGACCTCAAATAATACCCACTGGGGTTGTAGGCCCCCCTCCACCTCATATGTGTGCTCTTATTCTTGGGAGAGCTTCTACCACCTTACAAGGTGTTCAGGTCTTCCCTGGCATCATTGATAATGATTACACTGGAGAAATTAAAATACTGGTCACAGCTATTCACGGAATAGCAGCCATCCCTGCAGGAACAAGAATTGCACAATTAATACTCCTTCCCCTCAATTCAGGAAACACTCCTGCCACCCAAAATTCACCACGAAACGCAGCCTCTTTAGGTTCCTCTGATGTGTATTGGGTCCAACCTATCTCCCACAAAAGACCCACTCTTACCTTATTTATTGAAGGAAAGAAATTCCAAGGGATCCTAGATACAGGTGCGGACACCACAGTTATTTCTCAAAAATATTTGCCATCAGAATGGCCCCTCACCTCATCACTAACTGACCTTAAAGGAATAGAGCAATCAAAAAACCCCTTAGTTAGCTCCAGGGCACTCAATTGGACTGACACAAAAGATAACACGGGAAATAAAGGAACTGTAATCCCCTTCGTTGTTCCTGATCTCCCTGTCAACCTTTGGGGATGAGACATTCTAAGCCAAATGAAAGTTATTCTTGCTAGTCCCAACTCTTTAGTCACTCATCAAATGCTTCGTATGGGCTTTATCCCTGGTACAGGCCTTGGGAGGCTAGGACAAGGACAGGTTGAGCCTGTACAGCCCATACAAAAAACAGACAAATTTGGACTTGGGTATTTGGATTTTTAGTGTCGGTCCCTGACCCTCCTGTACCCCATGCAGACAAAATTATTTGGGAAACTCAAACTCCTGTGTGGGTGGATCAGTGGCCCCTTACCCAAGAAAAATTAGAGGCTGCCTCCATGTTAGTACAGGAACAGTTGACAGCCGGCCATATGGAACCCTCCACCTCACCCTGGAACACTCCTATTTTTGTTATTAAGAAGAAATCAGGCAAATGGTGCCTTTTACAGGATTTGCGTGCTATCAATAAGGTTATACGCCCGATGGGGGCACTACAGCCAGGCATCCCTACACCGGTAGCTATTCCTAGGGACTATTATAAAATGATCATCGACTTAAAAGATTGCTTTTTTACTATTCCTTTACATCCTGAGGACAGACCCTATTTTGCTTTCAGCCTCCCCCGCATCAATTTTCAGGGCCTTATGCAAAGATTTCAATGGAAGGTCCTTCCCCAGAGTATGGCTAGCAGCCCTAGTCTTTGCCAAAAATATTTTGCTCAAGCAGTAGACCCTGTGAGAGAGCGGTGGCCACAAGTTTATATATTACATTATGTGGATGATTTGTTAATCACTGCACCTAATACCTATGATCTTAACAATTGTTATTTGGATCTCTATAAAGCCCTTACTGCCTTGGGACTTCAGATAGCCCCTGATAAGGTTCAGACACAGGACCCCTACACCTACTTGGGCCTCAAACTTCAAACTAATCAAATTCAAATCCCTAATATACAATTGCGTGTGGACCATCCCCATACTCTTAACGATTTCCAAAAATTACTAGGGGATATCCAATGGCTAAGACCATATTTAAAACTACCCACCTATGTGCTTTTGCCTCTTAATGATATTTTAAGGGGAGATTCTGACCCTTCTTCTCCTCTAGAGCTTACTCCTGAGGCGCGGCAAGCATTAATTCAAGTCACAGAAACCATTGCTCAACAATTTGTTACACAAATATCTTATAACCTTCCTTTGGTTTTGGTTATATTACACACCCCTCATACACCCACGGGACCATTCTGGCAGCAGGATCCATATTTTAAAAATAAAGGTTGCCCCTTGCTTTGGGTTCATTTGCCCGCCACATCCTCTAAAGTTATTGCTGTCTATCCTGCTCAGGTAGCTTCTATCATATCCAGACAATTGATCTCTGATGTACAGATACTCTCAAGCACCATACAAGATCTTCAAGATCAGGTGGATTCCTTAGCGGAAGTGGTCCTACAAAATAGGAGAGGTTTAGACCTTCTAACTGCCAAACAGGGAGGCATTTGTCTGGCTTTGCAGGAAAAATGCTGTTTCTATGCCAACAAGTCAGGAATTGTTAAGGACAAGATCAAACAGCTGCAGGAAGACTTAGAAAAACGCCGACGAGCACTGGCTGATAATCCACTATGGACTGGATTCAGTGGACTCCTTCCCTGTCTCCTTCCCTTCCTAGGTCCCCTCCTTTGCTTGCTGCTTATTGTATCTATAGGTCCTTTGATATTCAACAAGATCATGGCTTTTCTTAGAGCTCAAAT
The DNA here is from genome assembly GCF_902686445.1 of Sciurus carolinensis. Classification (NCBI taxonomy): domain Eukaryota; kingdom Metazoa; phylum Chordata; class Mammalia; order Rodentia; family Sciuridae; genus Sciurus; species Sciurus carolinensis. The sequence continues at coordinate 83,647,285 of NC_062232.1, forward strand.
TGAGGCTATACAGGTGAAACCTATTCAGGTTCATTACCATCGACTGGAGATGATGGATCGCGATGGTGATCTTAATAGACCATCACCCCTGTGAGCTGAACTGGACAGCCAATGACGGGTAAGATTCATGAGAGCTCATACCAACCTAAGACAGGAAATGAGGGCTAGAGCCTCATTATCCAATGACGGGTAAGGATGTTGCTCTGCCACGGACAACCTAAGACAGGCGCAGTTCCCGAGGGATTGTCACTCCAGCTCTGTACCTGTTCGGGCAAGCCGCGCTCCCACCTCGCCACATAGCCTCTATCACCCCCTTAAAATATGGCTATCGAAAAATGGTCAATAATTTTATATAAGAAAGGGGGAAATGTCAGGGACCAAGAAGTTCTCATTCTGAGAACATTCTGACCTTTACAATAAGCAGCAGCGCCCCTCCCCCACTCCTGGCTGATAATTCTGACAGTATGGCGCCTATGGCGCCCACGGCTTCTCTTCTGGGACTTCACCTTCCCGCCGGCGCGAACTTGCACCCTATCAGGAGCCCAATAGAAGAACACAGCCAACCAGCCTGCACCTCGTCATACCCCCATTCCCTCAGCATAAATACCCGTGAGAACAATAAAAATTTGCAGCTTGATCAGAATTCCTGTCTTGCTGTCACTCCCTGTGTCTCTTGTCCCTTCATTCCTTCTCTCTTAGGTTCACTGTCCTGCGTTGATGTCCCGCAGGCCGGGACAGTAGATATATACCAGTTTATTTATCCATTCATCTGTTGAAGGGCATCTAGGTTGGTTCCACAATCTAGTTATTGTGAACTGAGCAGCTATGAACATTGATGTGGCTGTATCTCTGTAATATGCTGATTTTAAGTTCTTTGGGAATAGGCCAAGGAGTGGGATAGCTGGGTCAAATGGCAGGTCCATTCCAAGTTTTTTGAGGAATCTTCATACTGCTTTCAAGAGTGGCTGCACCAATTTGCAACTCCACCAGCAATGCATGAGTGTACCTTTTCCCCCACATCCACGCCAACACTTATTATTGCTTGTGTTCTTGATAATAGCCATTCTAATTGGAGTAGGATGAAATCTTAGGGTGGTTTTAATTTGCATTCCTCTAATTACTAGAGATGATGAGCACTTTTTTATATATTTGTTGATCACCTGTGTATCTTCTTCTGTGAAGTGTCTGCCCAGTTCCTTAACCCATTTATTGAATGGGTTCTTTATATTTTTCTCACTTATGATTTTATAGTAAGGGCTATTTATGTATAATAAATTTATAAGAATATCTTATTATGTTAGTAATTAAGTTATAAATATTTATATAAAGTAAACATATTAATATTGTATATTTAGAAATATGTTTTTACAATGTTAGTTATGTTGTAAAGAAATGTAATGTATTTCACAAACATATTTATAGATTAATGTAAACTATAGGACATACATCTGTCATAACCATATATATAATACATATAATATGTTAAGATACTTTATAATGTATTTTATATTTATATGTCTATATTTATGAAGAAATACATGCTATATACATGTTTATACACAAATGTATTATCCATACATATGATACATAATATATCACTATAATTAAATATTTATATTACAAGTAAATATTTTATAATAGTACTTTAAAATTAATTAATGATGACCTGTTTTATAATGGAAATACTTATGGGTTTAATGCTTATGTATTTTAATACTCACTGACTCAGCAACAACATTTTGGTATAGTAAACAAGTGGAAGATCTGAATTACAAAATAAAATGTCAAATTTAACCAAAAAAAAAAAAAATCCAATATGCACATCTATGCCTTTTGATTAATGAGTTTAGGCCATTAACATTCAGGGTTATTTTTGAGATATGATTTTTATTCCTGGTTATGTTGGCTTATTTTTGGTCTCTAACTTGACTTTCTCTTTTGATTGGCTTTTCCTTTGGTGTAGTTCCTCCATGTGCTGACTTTCACTGTTGGTTTTCATTTCCTCCTCATGGAATATTTTGCTGAGAATATTCTGTAGTGCAGGTTTCTATTTGTAAATTCTTTTATATTTTGTTTATCATGGAATGTTTTTATTTTGTCATCAAATCTGAAGGTTAGTTTTGCTGGGTATAAAATTCTTGGTTGTCAATCATGTTCTTTCAGGGCTTGAAATATGTTGTTCCAGGCCCTCCTGGCTTTCAGGATCTGGGCTAAATCTGATATTCATATTGGTTTCCCCCATATATAATCTCATACTTTTCTCTCACAGTCTTTAAGATTGTATCTTTGTTTTGTATGTTGGGCATTTTCATTATAATATGACTTGGTGTGACTCTGTTTTAATTTTGTTCATTTGGTGTCCTGTAAGCCTCTCATATTTGATTTTCCATTTCATTCTTCAGGCTTGGGAAATTTTCTGATATTATTTCATTGAATAGATTGTTCATTCCTTTGGTTTGTATCTCTGTGTCTTCCTCAATCCCAATAATTCTTAAATTTGGTCCTTTCATGATATCCCACAATTCTTGGAGATTCTGTTCATGATTTGTTACCAGCTTCTCTGTGTGGTTAACTTTATTTTCAAGTTTAAATATTTTGTCTTCATCCTCTGAGGTTCAGTGTTCCCAGTGATCTATTTTGTTGGTAATGCTTTCTAATTTTTAATTTTTTTGTTTCCTTCATTTCAGGGATTTTTGTTTGGTTGGTTTCAGAGTCTCTATCTCTTTATTGAAATGATGTTTTGCTTTCTGCATTTTCTCTTTCAACTGTGTATTAGAGTCATCATTCATTGCCTGTATTTGCTCCCTTATATCATCCTTTACTTCGCAGATCATTTTAATTAAGTACATTCTGAACTCCCTTTCTGATATTTCTTCTACCATGCCATAACATGGATTCTATTAATATAGCATCTTGGTTTGTTTGGGGAATTTTCTCCCCTTGTTTTTTCATGCTGTTTTGTATCTTCCCCTCTAGCAGTGATGATTTGAGGTATTACAGTTTACCCCCATAGGTTTATGGTGTGCCTGCAGGTTTCCAATACCTCACCTTAATGAGTGAGATCAATATTAGCAGAACTTAATACAAACAATATGCAGCCTTAACCCAAATAACCCCTGTTAAGGTATTAATAGTATTGTCATAATCAATAGAGATGATGCATTTAATTATTATCTACAACATAAACAATAGCTTTGCAATAATATTCACTATTTCTAATGGTGGATAAAGAGAATGGGGAGGGGTATAGGATGTAATGTTAATGAGATAAGAAGTGAGTTTATAGAGGTACTAGATCATAGGAAGAGTGAAAACAGAATCAAAAGAAGTTGATTGTTAGCAAGAGAAAAGGGAAAAAGAGAGTCCAAGGAAACAGATAAGAGAAAAAGAGTGAGAAAAGTAATAAAATATAGAAAAGTAGAAATAATAATAATAAAAATAGTAATAATAATAACAATAATAATAAAATCTACAACAAAACTAATATACTATTCAAACCTCCCAGTCTTCAGTAACCTGATGCATGAAAGGTACTTGAAAATTCAGTGTCCCCTGATAGGAGCTGCCCTAATTAAAGATGGCTGCATCTGGGCCGGGAATGATCCAGGATGGTGGGCAGAGGCATTCCCACGTGTTGGTAGATGGGGAGCCACAGCGTGGTGCTGAGTCCACGTGGGGCCACCACTGAGTTTCCAGGCAGGTGCAGTGGCTCTGGAGATTGGTGGACTGGGCCTGGGTCTGGGTGGTGTGGCCTCTCTCTCTTTTTTGCCACTGTGACCAAAAAGACCTGAAAAGAACAATTTTAGAGGAGAAAAAGTTTATCTGAGGCTCATAGTTTCAGAGGTCTCAGTTCATAGATAGCCAGATCCATTCTTTGGAATTTTAGGTGAGGCAGAGCATCATGGCAGAAGTGTGTGGCAGAGGAAAGAAGCTGGGAACATGACATCAGGAGGAAAGGAGAGGGGATTCCACTTGTCAATTGCAAAATATATACCCAAATGGCATGCCCCCAATGAACTACCTCCTCTATCCATACCCTACCTGCTTTCAGTTACCACTCAGTTATTCCTATCAGGGGGTTAATTCACTGATTGGGTTAAGGCACATGTAACCCCATCATTTCACCTCTGAATTTTCTTTCATTGTCTCATGATTACTTTTGGGGGGACTCTGCACATCTAAACCATAACAGTGATTTTCTTAAATTTATTCCACATTTCCTCCCCTTTCTGATTCCTCCTTCAACCCTCTGGATCTCCTTCTTCAACTCCACTGATATTCCCTCTATCTGATCCACCACCCTGTCATTTTCCCCTTACTTAACTCTAACTTCCACATATAAAAGAAAACATGCCACCTTTGATTTTCTGAAACTGACTTATTTCACATAGCATGATACTCTCCAGTTCTATCAATTTACCAACAAATGCCATAATTTCATTCTTTTATGACTGAGTAAAACTCCATTGTGTATATATACCACATTTTCTAAATACATTCATCTATTGATGGGTATCTGGACTGGTTCCACAATTTGACTATTGTGAATTGTGCTGCTATAAACATTGATAAGGCTGTATTACTATATTATGCTGATTCTAGATATTTTGGATAAGTGGGGTATCTGGGTCATATGGTGCTTCCATTGCTAGTGTTTTGAGGAATCTCCATACTGATTCCCAGAGTGGTTTTACTGATTTGCAGTCTCACCAAAAATGTATAAGAGTACCTTTTCCCCACAACTTTGTCAGCATTTATTATTATTTATATGCTTGATAATTGCCATTTTGACTGGAGTGAGATGAAATGTTAGTGTAGTGTTGATTTGCATTTCCCTTATTGCTAACTTATCAAATATATTTTCTTATATTTGTTGGCCATTTGTGTTTCTTCTTTTGAGAAATGTCTTTTGAGTTCTATTGCCCACTTATTTATTGGAATATTTGTCTTTTTGGTGATATGGGGTTTTTTTTGAGATTTTTGTATATTCTGGATATTAATTCCCTGTCAGAAGAGTAGCTGGAAAAGATTTTCTCCCACTCCACATGATGTTTTCATACTCTTATTCATTTCCTTTGCTGCACAGAAGCTTTTTAATTTGATGCCATCCTGCTTACTGATTCTTGGTTTCATCTCTTGAGTGTTAGGAGTTTTATAAAAGAAGTCAGTGCCTGCCCCAGTATGATGAAGTATCCATCCTATATTTTATTCTAACAGTTGCAAAGTTTCTGGTCTAATTCCTAAGTCTTTGATCCACTTTGGTTTCACCTTTATGCAGGGTGAGAGATAAAGATCTAGTTTCATTCACTACATATGAATATTCAGTCTTCCCACTATCATTTGTTAAAAAGGCTCTTTTCTCCAACATATATTTTTGGCACCTGTCAAGTATCAGTTGACTGTAAGTATGTGGGATGTGGGATTGTCTCTCTGTTTTCTATTCCATTGGTCTTCATGTGTATTTTGATGTCAGTATCATGCTATTTTTGTTTCTACAGCTGTATAGTATATTTTGAGATCAGCATGTAGTGGCTTTCTTTGTATCTTTTGATTATTTTTGCTTGATATCTGCTTTGTCAGATATGAGAATAACTACTTCTGCTTGATTGCAGACTCCATTTGCATGGCATTTGTTCTATTCTCTTACTTTCAGTCTATGGGTGTCTTTGCCTATGAGATGAGTCTGCTATAAACTTCATATAGTTAGATCTTGTTTTTAAATTCATTCTGCCAATCTAGGTCTTTTAATTGTGGAGTTGAAATCATTTATATTCAGTGTTATTATGAATAGGTATTTGTTATTTCCTGCAATTTTGGTTTGTTTGATATATTTAATTCTGTCTTAATTTTCATTCATTTGGTTGCTCTTCTATTGATCTTCATCCATGTGGGACCTTCGGGGTTTGTTTTTGGTTTCCACTTTGTGTAGTATATCTCTGAGTGTTCTTTGTAGAACTGACTTAGTGGTCATGAATTCCTTTAGTTTGCCCTTGCTGTGAGAAGTTTTTAGTTCCTCCTAGATACTGAAATATATCTTTTCTGAATATAGCAACTTGGCTTGAAATTGTTTTCTTTTAGAGTTTGGAATATCTCATTCAAGGACCTCTTTGATTTTAGTGTCTGAGTTGAAAAGTCAGAAGTGAGCCTTATTGGTTTTTCTCTAGATGAGACTTGATGTTTTCCTCTTGCAGATTTTAATATTCTTTCCATATTTTCTATGTTAGGAATTTTGATTATGATTTGTCTTGGAGTCATTCTGTTTTGGTATTATCTTTTTGAAGTTCAATATGCCTCCTTTATGTGGATGTCTATCTCATTTCTAAAATGGTGAAACTTACTGTTGCTATCTCACTGATGATATTCTTAATGCATTTATCCTATATCTCCATGTTCTCTTCTATCTCAATGACCCTCATGTTTGTTCTCTTGATTCTTCCCCAGAGTTATTGCATATTGTGATAGTGGTCCTTTTTCCCCTTTTTTGCATACTGAGGATTCAAGTTCATATACCCTGTCTTCAAAGACTAAAGTTTTGTTTTTGAGTCCTGAATTTCTATGTTCTATTCAATCCAATCTGTTGGTGATGCTTTCAATAAAATTTTAATTTGATTCTTTGTCTTTCTTTCCAAGGACTTAGGATTATTTTCTTTTTACTATCTCTATTTCTTTATTGAAATGGTCTTTCATCTTCTGTATTTGCTCTCACAATTTGTTATTTAGATCTTCTGCTTCATTGAACATTTTTATAGTCTCTCTGGAATTTCATCCATTTTCATATCTGTGGAATCTTTTGTTGGGGATTGTAAATTTTGCGGGGAGATGTGTTTGTCTGTTTCCTAATATTTTCAGAGGTCTTGAACTTACACATCAGTTGAGATGGATTTTCCTTCCTCTTTTATATGTGTGCTCTTTTGTGCACAGTTATCTTTTTTTTTTTGTTCTGGGACTTATTTCTTTTTTAATATATGAGTAGATGTCCAGGAATGAGACATGAGGTCCCACTCTAGTTATTCCTACTTGTGACCTGGTGGTTGATTTGTGATTTTTGTCTTCTCTATTCTATGTGTTAAAGTATTGTTGAGTCTCAAGTGGGACTAGATTGTGTGTGGAGTGAGATTCACTGTTACTTGGATGAGTTGTGTATATTGTTCGGCAGCAGGATCTATACTGTGTGAACTTGAAGTGTCCCAATCACTTTTCAGCCCCTCTTAGAGGAAGGGAGACAGGGATAGTAGTAATGTTAGCAATAGATGTATGGTCTTAAGATAAATATTCAGTGTCTACTTCAACATCTATAACACTAATTACCACCTGTATAGAAACAGTGGTGTCAGCATTCAACAAAAGTACCAAAAATAAATCACTGTACTAGATTATTACCACCTGTATAGAAATGGTAGGGTCAGCCTTCAACATCAGTACCAACAATAAACCACCATACTACATTAGGCATTAAACATCAGGTGTCTACTATGTAATCCACTGTATTAATAATCACAATATGAATGGCAATTACATAAACAGTGTAGTTTTATCAGATAGTTGGATTATAGGTTTTTTTAAGTGAAGAGAAAGTAGGAAGGCAAGGGAAAGTTTGAAATATATTTTAAAATGATCATAGTATAGGCAGTAGATAGGTAGCAGATGATGGCTATAAAGCAGGAAGAGCAAAAAATAAGTAAAAGTAATAAAATAACAAAAGTGAGGAAGAGGGGATAGGAAAAAATTTCTATTAGTGGGGGAAGAGAGTGAAAGGGAGAAATAAGAGGAACAAAAACCAAGATATGACCAAACAAATAAATGTAAGATCAAAACAATTCAAACCCACATATAATTTTATCCCATCTAAGTTAAACCAAGGCTAAATAATAAATAGGTGAAGAAGAAAGCAAATTCTACTAAAGCAAATTAAAACTATCTGAATACTTATACTTTTTTCGTTTTTTCAAATCTATCTATGCAGTGATAACACACACACATCCTAATGCAGAATGGAAAAAGTTAAAAATAATAAGATAAATTGGAATAAAATTTGGAAAAAAATTAAAAAGGGTAAAAAATGGGGGGATATGAAAAAAGATAAAAATTTTAATACGAAATAAAGGGCTTGTTTCTGCTGAAATCATCAAAACTGTTGGCAAAGATGGTTTTTTTTTCATTCTTTGATTTTATTTTTGGTCTCTGTAACCTTGGGTCAAGGACTGGGGATTGTTAAGTCCAACATCTTCGTGTTCCTCATCCAACTCCCAACCATTGTGACTAGGAGCCAAAGCTGGTTGTAGTACCTTTCAGCTTCACATCTCCCAGTATAGGGTGGGATAGACTTGGTAGTTCTGATAAGTTGTGTACTCTTGTAGCAGGGGGTGCAGAGTTCTAAATTGGAAGTTCCAGTAGTTGAGATTTAGTCCTAGCTAAACTTTGGAACTCTGTTGGTGGGTATTTGGGAGTTATTTCACATCCACTTTCACTGGGGTGATACAGATATCTGCTGGACATATGGGTCTCAGGATAAAGAGTCTAAACCTCTACAGGTTTCACATTCACTGCTATTCATGAGAATTACCCAGGACCAGACCTGGAGCACAGATGCTCCTGTCTGGCCAGCTGGTGCCTTCCCAATAGCTGTTATGGGACACCAGCAACAATGGGAGCTCGCTCTCTCTCCTCAGTATCTTGAGCCTAGAAACCCTAGGTACAATTCTCTTTGTGCCCATTTTGGTCACACTGGGACCCAGAATAGGCAACTGCTAGGTCAGTATGGCAACTTCCTTTATGTGTTCATGATCTCCTACCTCTGCTTGCAGCTACAGAATGCTTATAAATTATTCCCACACAAGCAACCTTGGTTCCTCTCAAACTATTCACTCATGGGCTGACCAATTTTGGTTGCTTTGCATTCAACTTTCTCCAGCAACTCTGAGTCCATTAAGATCAACCTCCCTCTCTATCACAAGGTTCCCCCAATTCAATTTTTCTTCACCACACTTTCACACTTCACTCTTTCTCTGTCTGTGCTTCTACTCCCCTCAGCAGCTGAGAGTGCCACCATCAGTCAAACTGGTGCAGTTCTAACATATTGTTTCTTATGTTTAAAGTTTCTGTCTTTCTGTGTCTCTCTGGTTTCCTTTAATGTCCAATATTGAATTTCAGTGATTTCCATTAGTTATCCACCTCTCTGAGGAACAGCTGTCTCCTTTTCAAATTTCGAGGTAAGGAAATGCTGGGAAGCACACCCTTCCTCTAATCTGTCATCTTCTCTGCCTCCAACTTGATAAGATTTCTGAGGGTCTCCGTGGGGATCTTGGTTTTTGTGTTTTCAGAACCACTTTTATACATACTAATCTGAGTGACTTTGTAACTTCCCTGAGAGATAGCTGATAATCAAGAGAAACATTAGGAGTTGATGTGACTTATTCTACAGGAGGAGTCAGAAGGGAATGACTTGGAGATATTGCCCATCCTGTGGTTTCCCTAATTGTTAATTTATACTGGTGGAGTAAAGAACAATAGTTAGAACTGTGTACAATAATGCAAGATTACCTCTTAGAAGGGTTACACCTCCAGATTTCCATGAGTTTACCCAAGGCTGTAGAATGGACGGTGGGCACTGACTAGTACCCTACAGTGAAGTCACAGAGTCTCTAGTGCTCCTCCTTATCTCTGCAATATATAAGAAGAAACTAAATAAACAACTCACAAAAAAGCTCATGTGTTCTTTCACAGGAAAGATTTTAAAAAGTAAAAGGAACACCACAAACACAAACCCACCTGTTTATCAAAAACATCACCTTTAGTCGACACTCTAAAGAACTTCCAGAGTGAACTCCTAACAAAGTACATTATGATGATATCCTTTGCTTTCTGAAAAAAATTAGTTGTTCTATCACATAAGAACCAAATCCAGAATCCTTACTATGACCTAAAAAACCTACCATTCCATTCTTACTTATTACCACTGTTCCCTAGTGCACAGTAGCATCCAACCTGTTCCTTAAATGTGTCAAGTTTGTTCATATTTCAGCGCCTTTCTTCTTGCTATTCCCTCTGTCTAGAGTACTACAATACCTATATCTTCTGACTGTTGACTTCTATTTGCATATTAGATCAAAATAACTTCTTCAAATAATCCTTACTTCCCTCCCCCACACACACGCACATCAGGTACATGAGAGATTCAAGGAAATGATGTGTTGGTTTTATTCAGATTTTATTCTTCTTAAAGAAAATCCAACAATAAAAGTGAAACAGAATGTGTGCTGCTACTGTGAGTGAACTAGAAAAAATTAAAACCTACAAGCAGGTTAATTTTGAGATTTTGAATTAAGGTAATACAAATCTGGTGCAGGTTACATATTGACAAATGTGCGCAGAACACACACACACTCACCTTTAAATGTACAAATTCTAAAAACTAAGTGAAACAAGGTATATAATAGATGAAAGACATGTACAATTTGGGCAGAAAACAAATCTTCCTTAAAAAAGGTGGTTTCCAGGATTTAGATGTTTCAGTGTTGTGACAGAAAAGTGATGGTAGTACAGTATGGTGAGTGTTTTTTTGTCATTGGTTTGTTTGGTTTGGTATTGTTGGCAGCGTGGGGTGGGTGGGAGTGGCAAAC